>NC_069717.1:27940983-27948483 GCF_027358585.1 Pangasianodon hypophthalmus
CCTTTCCTCCGCCCACTCCGCCTGCTACAGGGTCAAAGGTCAAAGGTTACTCCCAGCATGGCTTCACAACCTTGTGCTCTCCTACATAAACCTTATGAGCAGGTGACTTAGGTGAGACAGGACTTAGCACCTAGGGCTAGACAATACGATATAATATTGATATAAATCATGCTGCAATACACTTTTCTAAGATATCGTCAGTATCGGGATCTTTTTTAAAAAAAATATTCTGAATTTTTGTTTTTAAATAACAGTTATAAAGTTTAATTGCAAGCAGCTGATTTGATGATAAAATTATATACAAGATTTTTTTATAGATTGTTAAATGGGTTATTTTTAAACAAATATTTTAAATAAAACAATATATATTTATAAATAAATTATTATTTTATTATGCTATTATTATTATAAAAATAAACAAATTTTTCTATTATTTTTCAGCATGTACCAGTTTTTCTCTGTGCGTCTCTTTCTCCTCCAGCTGCTCCTCTAAACTCCTCAGCCTCTCAGCGGATTCGCTCAGCCTCTTCTCCAGATCAGCTATCTGAGCCCCACACACACACACACACACACACACACACACACACACACACACACACACACACACACAGGGTCACGACACGAACGCTGAGAAAACTCTCAGGACAATGTGCAGTGGAGATCTCTCACCTGTGCGTCCGTCCTCTCCCTGTAGGACCTGGACGAGTCGTCTTTGTGTCTCAGCAGCGTCTGGAGCTCGGAGACGTTAGTGTTCAGCTTGGAAACCTGACCCACACCCAGGAATATGACGTTACACACACAGACAGCATTATCCGAAATGTCATTTCATAGAGGTGTTGGAGGTGTTGGAGGTGTACCTGTGCCTCCAGCGAGCTCACTGCTGTCGTGTGATTGGTTCGTTCCTCCAGGAGCTCTCCTCTGGCCTCCTCTAACCTCTGCTCCAGTAACGATTTCTACACACAATACACACAGACTGATTAGTTCTCCACTGAGCACATGTGTGTGTGTGTGTGTGTGTGTGTGTGTGTGTGTGTGTGTGTGTTTAGTCCTCCTCACCTCCTTGAGCAGCTCCTGTAGATGTTCGTCCTGGGACAGGTTGGCCTCCAGCCTGCGCTCCAGAGAGAGAGCTTTCTCCTGCAGGTCGGCCAACAGCCGCTCTCGCTCCTCCTCCGTCACAGCAGCCTGACCAATCACACGCCGGAGTCACATTCATAACAGTCACGTGAACGCATTTAAAAAAAAAAAACATTAATTATTTTAAATATAATGTGGAAAGCAGATGATGAGAACTAGGGCTGAGAAATACAATCTCCATAACGTGATCAATTATCTCACAATACACTTTTCTGAGATATCACGGATAACGTGATATCCTTTTATTAATTTTTTAAAAATATTTTTTTCAAATTAGTTTTTGTACTAAATTTTTTTTTGTTTTCAACAGATATTTAAAAACATTTTCTCAGTTTAACTGTTAAATAAATGTTCATTTTATTTGTATTAATTTCATTTTTAAAATATTTCCAGAGACATTAAATATTTTTCTTTTACTCAATGCTCCTGTTTTGCTGGCTGTTTGTTAGAAAACGTATATATTGTGATTAGAGATGGAACGATATCACGTTTTCTTTTCCGATAGCGAAACCTTGAGCATCGGCCGACACTGAGACCATTCCGATATCGTTTTGTTTAAAAATTATTAAACTACAAAATTACACACATTGTAACTATAATAAATATAAAAGTATAACTACAACAAAATCAAATGCAACTCCAATCTTTGCCGTTTGTTACAAGATCCGATTTGTCCGATAGGTTTTCTCCGATATCTATATTTTTTGCCTGATATCGATACTGGGTATCGGAGCTATGATATTTTCGTCATATCGCTCAGCCCTAACGAGAACACACCTTGCCCTTGTGCTGCTCGTGCCGCAGTTTCAGCTCGTCGTGTTCAGACTGTAGAGACTCCATGGACTTCTGTAAAGATCTCGTCTCACTCTGAGCCTGGAAAATAATCACATTGCGATGAGAGCAAGTTCAAACGAGCTGAATGGAAAAAAAATCGGATTATTTTTGTTATTCCAAGGTGTCTTTCAAACATGTAAACACTTTATTTTCACATACCGTCCATGTTTTTATTATTATTATTATTATTACTACTAAATTTGATAGGTATATGGGTCTTCTTAAGGCAAATGAATTTCACAATGACATCCATTAACTCCGCCCAACAGGAAGTCGGCCATTTTTGATTTTGTGCGTTTTGCCACGTTCCAAACGTTTAAATACTCTTCATAGGGGATTCATCAGATTCAAGCAAAATGTCGTCAGGATGATGTCGAGATGCCCGCGATGCTAAACTGCGAAGAAATTTTTGATATCTTTATCGGTGTTGCCACGGCGAGGCAATCAGTTAACATATAACACCGCGCAAACAGGAAGTGTGGAGTAATTCCACTGTACATCATGCAACGTACATCATAGCGCCATTATACACTGCACGGCCAAAAAAAAAGTCGCTGTTTAGATTTTAATAGGCAAATACATAAGAGTCTATGAATGGATCATTATTAAGAGTGATTATAATGTTTCTAGCATGTTATATGTTTGGCAACAGTTCTTTTAATCTTAAAAGATGAAGTGTGTCGCTCTTTAGTTCTTTAATAACCATGTAGAAAGACGTATCATAGCCATATTCCAGGATTCCACTGCCAAGATTCATCAGGGGTAAAATAGTGAAAGAATGGCTCAGAGAGCATAAAGAATCATTTTCACACATGAATTGGCACCTCTGAGTCCTGACCTTAACCTCAGTGAAAGTCTTTGGGATGTGCTGGAGGAGACTTTAAAACAGTGCTCATCTCTTGCGTTGTCAGTACAAGATCTTGACCAAAAACTGATGCACCTCTTGATGGAAATAACATCACAACATTTATTTCCATCAAGCGGTGCATCGGTTTTTGGTCAAGAAACCTGTTTACCTTCTGGAAATCCTCGGAGACTTGTCGGATGAGCTGCTGCAGCTCTTCTTCTCTGGCCTCCAGTTCGGAGATCCTCCTCTCAGCCTCCTCCTTCTCAGTCAGCAGCTTGTCTCTGTAAACGCACGTTACAGTTACACTCTCAGGGTTTCACACGCTAGCGAGTCGGAACTGTTACACTTCTCTCGATATGATGTACAGAGTTGTTTTTTTTCCCCCATGTTTTTGTTCAGGTGTGATCTTTCTGCTGTTATTATCCCACATGCTTTATAACAAAAAAAAAATTACATTTTTATGAGACAAGTCAGTGATCAGGACAGGATAAACACCTAAAATAAATAAATAAATAAATAAATAAATAAAATCAAATCATCTTTAAATGTCTTTTTATTACTAGAAATTGCATCTCATTTGAATTTTGGCTTTTTTTCCCCCCCCCTCTAAATAGCACATCGTCCATGTTTAGGAATACTACACGTAAAAAAGGATAAAACATCTTCCTGTGTGTTTATAAAGATAAATCGGTGATGTTTAGGTCTAAAGTTTTAAATGCTGATGACTAAAATCTGAGAAAATTATTTCTGAACAAAATTTAGCAATATCCTTGACAAAATATAAGCAGATAAGAATTCTTGTATATTGATTTTAAAGGTAAAAGTAACTAACTTTTAAAAAAAAATTAAAAAAAAAATGCTTAAGTGTTCATTCAGTCCAGAACAAATCATATATTTTTTTAAATTTAGCATTTGTTGTGGAATATTTGTAAAGCTATTGACTGCAGGAGAAATCAGGATAATTATTTAAAAATTACAGCAAAAGTGATTTGGAGGTGATTTAGATCTTATATGTTCCTTAAAAAAAAGTCTATACATGAAGGGGTTAAACTGCAGGTTAAAGATGACACAAGAGTTCAAGGAAGTGTTTTAGTCTAAACCTAGGAGTAGTTTTAGTCCTTCTGAGCAATAAGATAAAAAATAAAAGCTAGTTTCCACGGCGCTAATAAGTCACAGGTAATTAAAGTGACACCGTTGCTGCGCAGTAGGTACCTGTGAGCTCGTAGCTGTGCGTTGATGCTGCGGGTTTCCTCGTGCTCCTCCCCGAGCTCGTACAGTTTATCCTGAGTGTGAGCCAGCGTGATACGGGCCACGTTCAGCTCCTCTCCTCTCAGCTTCAGCTCTCGCTCCCTCTGACTCAGCTGCTCCTCCTTACGCAACAGCTACAGCAGAAACACACACACACACACACACACTCAGTGTCGCATTACACACGGGTGTATGTATCAGGTCACGTGACGAGGACAAGGATCGCACAAGGACGTCTGACCATGTGCTTGACTTTGGCTAGTTCCTGCATTTGGAAGCCCTCGAGCTCATCCAGCTCGTCTCTCTTCTGGAACAGACTCAGACTCTGATCCAGACGAGCTGTTAATGCAGACTTCTCCTGAAACACACACACACACACACACACACACTATCAACACAATGCCTTAACATACTGACTATTCTGTGGAATAACAGCAAAACTGCACACGTACATAAACAAGTAAATAAGCAAGCAAGTAAATAAGTAAGCGAGAGCTTAAGTAAGTAAATATGAAAGTAAGCAAATCAGTAATTAAATAAAAAAGTAAGTGTGTAAGAATGTAAGCATGCAAGCAAGAGATTGAGTACGCAAGTAAGTAAATAAGTATTTAAGTAAATATGTAAGCAAGCAAACAAACATGCAAGCGAGTATGTAAGAAAGTAAGCAAGCAAGTAACTAAATAAATAACAAAGGAAGTAAGCAAGTAGGTATGTAAGCAAGACAGCATTGAAGTAAGCAAGTAAATAAGTAAATAAGAAAGCAAATAAACAAATAAGCAAATAAATAAGAAAGGAAATAAGTAATTAAATAAGTAAACAAGCAAGTAAGAATATAAGTTTGTAAGTAAGCAAGTGAATAAGCAAGAAAGCAAGTCACTTACTTACATGCTTAAGTAAGCATGTAAGTAAGTAAGCAAGTAAATATCTTTATAAATAAGTATGTAAGCAAGCACATAAGTAAGCAAGTGATTAAGTAAGTATGTAAGAAAGTCAGCAAATATGTAAGTAAACAAGTAAGTATATAAGTATATAAGCAAACAAGCAAGGAAGTAAGTACTAAGTGAATAAATAAATAAGCAAGTAAGTTACTAAAAAACTTAGTAAGCAGGTAAACAGGTAATTAAGTAAGCAAGCACTTAAGTAGGCAAGTAAGTAAGTAAACATGCAAGTGAGGACTAAAGTAAGTAAGTAAGCAAGTAAGTAAGTAAGTAAGCACAGAGTTTAGCTTTAACACAAATCCATAAAAACAAACAATCAAAAAGCGTGTCTTCCTGCATCACACAATCCGAGAGCCATTGATAACGTGTTCTACCTTCTCCAAAGCGGCCATCTTCTCCATCCACTCCTACAGAAACACACACACACACACACACACACACACACACACACACAAAACAAAGTTAGTCCAGGTCTAGTTCACGCAGGAATGTTTTTAAATTCGAGTCAGATTATTTTCATCCACCTGATCCTTCTTCTCCAGCGCTAAGGCCATGCCTTCTGCCATCTTGGCTCTGTTGGCCTGGAAGCTTTCATTCTGCTCCTGCAGCTTCCGCATAGACGCTGAAGGGAAAAAAGACAGGACACAAAATCTAGCAAAAAAAACGTGACACTGAATAGGGTTAAGACAAAGAAAAGGAAAATTAAGAGGCATTTAGAGATTAGATGCTGCCACGAAGGAAAATGTTAGCGAGAAAGACGACAAAAGTTTTGTGGCTTATGGTAATAAAGTAAAAGTTGATGATTAAGGATAGAGGGAACTAGATCACACGTCTGTTTCTGGTAAACGTTAATAAAGTTAAAAGCAGCAGGACTGACCCCAGATCAGGGGAGAGGAAGAGAGGGGGGTGAGGCATGAACACAAATGCACAGGAGAGTAAATGAGCGACGGATGGATGGACGGATAGAGGGATGGAGGGAGGAAAAGAACAGGTACGTACAATCCTGATGCTTCTCTAATGCAATCTCAAGCTTCTCCTTCGTCTTCTGCATTAGCCGAAGCTGTTCAGCGTAGTCTAGGGTCGGGGGGTGAGGGGTGAGGCGTCAACACACACACACACACAAACACACACACACACACACAGAGGACGCAGGGAGAAGGGAGAAGGGAGGAGAGGATGTGGGTCCACAGGTAGGAAGGAAGGGAAGGAGGGAGGACAAAAAAAAAACAGAGGGAGAAAACAAAAGGATAAATGGTTGAGTAAAGTAAATGGAGGGAGAATCAGAATGAGATTGAGATGAGGAAAAAAACCCTCGTTTTTATCGATCTACGATTATATTCCTAACCAAATCTCTTTTCCTAAAAGATAAAAAAAACGGAAATCACGGCGATCACAAAGCTCCGCGCTCTCTTATGAAAGTCATCCGATTAGGAAAATGAAACATTTCTTCATTTCAGAACAATTTTTTACAAGTGACCATCGACACCAACCAATCAGAAGCAGTTCCAGTATCTCCCCTGGAATAAACAACTCTAGATAATGACACTCGTTATAATGAACTTATAAAGCATCTTTGTCTTCAGAGACAGATTCTGCATGACCGGCTTCATACTTTACACCTGAACCGTGACGTTTGCTTTTCTCTGTTTTAACACACAGGAAATAACTTCTAAAAATACTATCACACAGCCAGAATGCAAATAAGTAAATTAGAAAGCAAATGAGTAAGTAAGCAAGAGCTTAAGTTAGCAAGTAAGTAAGTAAGCAAGAGCTTGAGCAAGAAAGTAAGTAAGTAAATAAGTATGTAAACGAGTGAGTCAGTCGGTTAGTAAATATAAAAAGTAAGTGTGTATGTAAGTATGTAAGCATACAAGCAAATAAACAAGAACTTAAGTAAACAAGTATTTAAGTAAGTAAGTAAATAAGTATTTCTGTAAGTATGCAAGCATGAAAGCAAGCAAGTGAGTGAATAAGCATGTTAAAAAATCAGCAAGTATGTAAAAAGTAAAAAAAAGTAAGCATATAAGTAGATATATAAGAAAGCAAGTTTTAACAGAGAGGAAATAACAAAAAGTACGCTTCTAAACATAATAATGCATCACCAGAACGTCATAAGCTTCCAGAGTAACAGATTTCAGAAAAAAAAACCAAATAACAGACAAGAATGAGCCAAGATCTGATTTAAAAAAATGAGGTGCTGAAATAGAGATAATATATATTTTTATTATGTTTTCATAAACTTTTAGACAGAAGGATAAAATCGAGATTACGATTATCAAATGAAAAATATTGAGGCTCATACACAAGGTGGAATCTGTGAAATATGATGCCTGCAAAACACAACCGCTTAATGGAGTTAGACGTAACGATATTCTTCCAATCAGGAGACTCTAATTCATTTGATCTGATGTTAAAGGTGTATTACGTAAGATTAGTCCAATATTTTTGAATAATCTACGTATCATCAAGGTTATTTGTACAAGTAAGGATTAAAAAAAC